>NW_023605083.1:17335759-17364904 GCF_014898055.3 Talpa occidentalis | reverse complement strand
TATTCAAGATTTTATTAGTGATGACACATTCAACCCTGTTTCCATTGTCTTTAATTTTTGAGTACTTTGCTGCTTTCATGTACAGAAAAAGATGACCAGATTCATCTTGTTTTTACCCTTCCCAGGTATGATATCAGTCATTTCAGAGGAGTCTTTTCCCTTTTAATGGTCTTTAGAAGCCCATATTTATGCTCCTCACTACAAAAGTGTTTATGTTCTAAATTTGATCAGTGGACAAAATGATACATAGACACAAAGATGGTTATTTCTGTGTTTCTGTATATTATCTATATATTTTAAAAACTGTACATTCATACTTACACTACTAATTACAATCACCATAGCTTTATTCTAGCTTTTCCATTGTCATACTTGTTACTTTTTTCACATTTTCCTCTGAGTGTGATATACTTAGATCCCATTATTAATTGATCAATATTCAAATATTTCCCTTTTCTATCACCACCTCCAACCCCAAGGTGCCTTCATTGCCTACTTAGCTATGACCCACCACAGCAACAATCCTATGAGGGAATTTCCTCCTCAATCTGTTTGGGCTGTGATACCTGTGCTAGATCATGCCATATATGCTCTACTTACCTGTTCCAGAAAATGCCAAATGGGATCCAACCTCATCATGCATGAACTCTATCAGACTATAAGATTCCCTCATTCCCCACTTTGGCACAGATGTTTGTCACTGGCTTAGGTCTAATGGTGTTAGGTGCGAATTGCTCAGAAACAAAGAGTATGAATACAATAAAATGGAGACAGGAAAAAGAGGAGTGTTTGACAAACAAGTAGATAATGGAAAACATTCCCAGTGTGATATATACAGAGATACTATTTGCATTAACTATGTCATCATCAAATTCTTCATCTTACTATCTAAATACATGTTATCAACAACTACACATTTTACAAAATGTCATTTTTGTGTTCTCTGTCCACTCCTAAAATGTTATATCTCATTAACTTGCTTTGTAGAGTTTTGAATTATTGGTTAAATTAGACTACTGATGGTTTTTCAGAATCTCTGCTTTGTCAACTTGTTAAAGAAGTGTTGAACTAATTCTTAACATGGACAGAAAAGAGGCAGTTTTGAGGATGAGAATCTAAGCTGTCCCCTGGTCAATGCAAAGTTTAAAGATACTGCCAGACAAGTCAAACACTGGGTATGAAAGTGGGCAGATCATTTTTCAATATCAATTTTAATACGACTTCCAGATAGATTTAGTTTTTGGAACTAATTACCACCCATCTAAAAAGGTCAAGGACTTTCTTGTTAGCCCAAAGGAACATGAGTTGAATCACTACTATAATGTCTAAGGTGTTTTTTTATTGTCAGATTGACATTTGTTATGAAGATAGGAAGTATTAAAGAGGTCACTATTATGATATCATTTTTTTCTAGCTGACAGGGCAATATTACTTATGTACTATAAAGAAAAATTATTTCTTTATCTCACTTACCCAGAGATTATGATCTAAATCTGAAGACTCTAAAGTTCATGAGATAAATTGCTTTCATGTACTTTACAATATTAACTAAAGTTTGAAAATTCTAATTATCTGGTTCAAATTATATAAAACAAAAAATATCATGCTAATAGTCTGCAATTAGATTTTCATACATCTTTTAAGAAATAATTGTATAATTTATTCATTTATTACTCTTCATATCATAAAATTAGCTTATACTGTAAAATAACACATTTCTTTTAATAGCTTACAGGGCAAAATGATAAAACATGAGGTGTATCTTTTCATGAAACAATAAAGTAATTTCATTTAAAGAATTTTTAAGCTAATAAAATCTACTACATTCTTTTGTGTAGGAGAGATTAAAATGGAAGTATACTTTCTGAGCAGATCATGAAAAAAATGGTCATTTTATTTTTTGACATAATTTTGTTATTCAAATATCATAAAGAATATAAAGTCATACACTGTGACCATATGTTTATAAGAAATATAGCTATTGACAAGTATTAGTAAGGAATATCTGAATATAATAAAGAAAAATAGTTAAATACACATTTCACAAGAGACAAATGAAATGTTTACTAAGCTTATTAAAATTACTTCATCACCATTACTCAGCAATGAAAATCAGAACTACAATAAAGTATCACCACACGCTTACCATTTTTTCAAGCCAATATTATTATTTATTGGCAATCCTCTAGAGCAATTACAACTGTCATAAATCTAATAGGAATATGCATTGATATAATTTTGGATACTATTTAGCGTTACCTAATAACACTTTAATTATCTGATGATCCAGAAAACATACCAAGAAGAAAACAAGATATGAAGACAAATGTATATACAGACATGATACATATGAATATGAAAACATGTATCAGTAATTACATAAAGTATATACCTATAGCATTTAGTTGTATGGAAATAAACATATGATCTATGAAGACCATAGGACAAGGAAAAAAAAAGACAATGCTACATGCAAAAACTACTCCACAAAACTATCTGAAACTTCATGTTTCTTAAAAGCAAACCTATGATAAGAAATGTCATATGATTTCTGAACCATATAGGGATTGCAACCAATTACCATAATAAAAAACTATAATTAAAAACATGTCCTAGTATTTAATTTTAGGGGCAGTAACTGTATGGGATGATATGAGAAATCTGAGGGTATTGAAATTCTCTAGCTTATGCTGGTAGTTGGTTAAATATACTTGTATGACATGTGAAAATTTGATATAGTCAATAAAATATTTATTTCAATATAGTCTCTTCATAGTTCTCTAAAGATTCCAGGCTTAGGATTTTTAATATGCATAGTCCAGATCATGAGGAGTACTATAAAATGTGTCCTAGAGATAATTTAATAGAATTCAAGTGTAAAAGAAGAAAATAGGGTATTGAAAGATTAAGAGCTTGGCCTATATTCAGAAAGGTGGGCTGCCTAAGAGCCTACCCTAAATTCAAATCCAAGTGTCCTAGTCTCTGAGTTTGTCTTCATTCAACAATATTTTTTCTAATTTATTTACTTCTCTTCTGTATGAGTTTTAGTACTTCCCATTACAAATTTCCAATTGTCTATTGACAATTCAATAATCTATTCTGAGAAATAAATAAGATAGATCATGCATATATTAAACTCTCCTGCATCTCTTTTTTTCTTCAATTACTTCATAAGAATGAAGTGGATTATTGTAATAGAAACACTTGTAATATAACCAGAAGATTGGATATTATGAGTTTCTACACATGTGTCTTCCAAGTAGATAAGGCTTCTATGTTTGCCCTTCTCCTGGCAGAATACAGAGGCACTTGAAACATTTCATTCAAGGAATAGCTTTAATGTGTCATGTTCTCATTTGACATAGATTTTTATATAAAACAGTTATATTGATATGAAATAGCACTGTGCTAGAGTAAATCACTAAATGCCAAAGAATTCTATGGTATAGTTACTTAATGGCCCTTATGCATTCAAAGAATCTAGCTAGGTGAAGTTTCTTTTGCCTTTTCCAGCAAGAGATCATCAAGTGTTTTCTGTGGTTCATAGATTTAATTCTGTTGCACATATACAGGTAACTTGATTTCGGTACTGTGCTTACACTTAATAGTAACCTAATGGATGCAAAGTAATATATTTCACAATTAAACTCAACATTCATATCTCTTGGCAAGTTTCTGGGTACAATGACATGAGCAAGCCAGTGAGAGGGGAACAAGGACTAAGCTATACTTCCAAATAAATTATCTTAGCTTGCACTAGGTATTGGATGTCTGCTCCACCAAACTTCATAGGCATTTACCTAGCCCCCAGTGTGGTTGCATTAGTAGGTGGGGCCTTTGGGCAATAAGAAGCACTAGATTAAGTCATGAGAGTAGGGGTCCTTTATGGGATTGTCACCCTTATAAGAAGAGAAAAAGAGTGAGCTTGGTTCCTCTTCCTGCTCTGCCAAATAAAGATCCAATGAATAAAAAGGTCATCTGCAGTGTAAAAGTCCCCTCATCAGGTATACAAGATCTGCAGGCACCTTAATCTTTGACATCCCAGTCTCCACTACCATAAGGAAAAAATGTTTAACCTGCCAGGTCTATGGTAATCTGTTATAGCAACCTGAACTGACAAAGATTCTATCTCATCTCAGGTGAATTCTATCAGCTTTTGTTTCATAAATTGAATGTAGCCCGAACTTGTCTTCAATTTATAAGCATTCAGCAGAACTTGCTGAGCTTATTACAAGTGATATCATTTCCTTTCTTTTTAAATTCTTTCCTCCATAATATTGCAGACATATGGGCCCCATTAAACAGTTTGATTGACATTAACCACTGTCTTTCTGGGCATCCTGAAACCTTATACAGTCATAGAAAATGGCCACTTGCATCGTAAGAGTGACGGGTAAAAGAATAAATTCTGGGTTGTTAGGGAAACAGTACAAAGAATTGAAAACACATATCTCTAAATCCTGAGAAGGAGAATTATCTCCAGAGAAGTGCTCTTGTCAGCAATGAATCAAATAAATGGTTTGCCTTACTGAAGTCAGAGGAAAAGATTTTTAAATATACCAACATGAACTTACTAGTTTCATAAATTACATAAATGCTGGTCCCCTCTCCCTTAATTCTATTTTCAACAATGAAAGTATCATCCAATATAGCCTTTGGACTTGATGTGATTTTGTTAAAATGCAGACAAATCCATGAAGTTAGAATACAGCACTGACGAACATGCTTCAATTTATGAGTCGACTCTCTTTGACTGACAACTAAAATCTTGACTGCAGATGCTGTTAAGAATAGGCTCATGAGTCCCTGTCCTTCTTTTTCCACTAAATACTGTTTAGAATTTCGTAGGACTTTACAGTATCTATTTCCTCAATTATATTTTGAGGTTTTCATTTAGTCATTTACAGTTTAAGTTCTTAGAAACACAAGCTGTTTTTAGTAATTCCTCTGAAAAATTACTATAATGGCAAAGAAAATGAATATGAATATCCATTTGTCGATATAATACATAGCTATTATTTGCTTAACATTAAAATTATATTTTGTGCATTAATATTGATTAAGGAGCTTCTTTTCCATAAGGCTGTAATCTTCCTTTGATAAAAATCTGTCAAAAATATGTTAATCAATAAAAGAAAATCCATTAAGACATGTCTTAGTAGTATTTCAATACTTCCATTTTGTCAGCAACATTTTCCAGATACTGCTGCAGGTTAGAGAAAATTAGTATGAATTGTCTGTGGGAGAATCAAACTAAATTTTTGCCTTTTGGTTGAGAAAATTATCAGATAGATAACCCCCAATTAACAATACATCATTTAAAAGTCATCTGTGAATAGTTCAATGTATTAGTGCCCATAAAATCACTTTATAAACTTTTAAGTAAATTTTAAGAATGGTTTTATTTCATAAATATTTAATATTATACTAAAACTTGATCAGCAACAACTGCAATTATGTCAACAATAAGGGCTGTTTGGTATGGTAACAATTATTTGATAAAAACAGAGAACAAATTTCTTCAGCAGAGAGAACATGAGATACGTAGGAATCATCTTGCATTAGTAATTTGTAGCAATGGGGAAATCAAAGAAGTATCCCAAAGAATTTCAAAAATGAGAAGTGTCTCAAAGACTGCCCAAAACCAGTAATATTGATCATTTTAATGCCTCACTTTCTTGTCAAATAATATTTAAATACATGATTTATTTTTGAGGTTTTGAGAAGAGAAGCAATCAGAAAAAGAAGGCATATAATTATAACATGGTTCACTGAACCTTGATTTGTGAAGAATATGTTCCTAGAAAGTAAATGTAGATGTGTGAACTTGAAATTGTTCCCCATGGCTACAAGTCATGATAAATAGAAACTCAGGTCCACTTATCCCAAAGATTATTTTTTTCTATTGTTAAGTGAGCAGTTTGGCCTATTCTCTAAATTATTTTTTCAGACATAATCATTTATGAGTTTAAAGTCCTTCTTTCAAAAGAGAGGTCAACAAACTTAGGATAACTTCTGAATGTGATAATTTCTATGCACTTATTAAAAAAACTAGTAAATACTTTGATGCATATATTTAATAAGGATTATCATTTATTAAGTATTTTAAGAATACTATTTCACTAAATTCTTAAATATTGAAGCAAAACTGCTAATAAGGCTCATTATATACATGAGAAATTTAGGGGCACATGTTAAATGAACTGGAAGCTAAACAGCCAAAGTTCAGCTAATTTTTCAGTAGCCTGAGTGTTCAGCTCTCAGGTTCACTTAAAAAAAAAGACTCTAACTCAAATTATTGTTGATATTTCTAATATTCTTTCATCTTTGATATCATTCTTATTATTATCATATAGTGCTATAGAGTGAGCAAAAAAGTCACATTCTGATAATTATCTTCTTTCCCCAAAAGGAATATTGCTAAAGCTTGTTGATTAAAGTGTACTTTTTTCCACTTTCTTAGCAAGTGCCTGTGGAAGTGTTAAAGCAGTCAAATTTAAGTCTCCTAAAATAGCTAACCCATGAAGTGATACAAAGTCTGTTAATTGGTACCAAGATTGAAAAATAAAATTAATTCAATGGAAAAGATTCATTTTTTGTGTGAGATTGGCAATATGTGGATGTAATCTTATAGGATATTTTAAAGTAAACCAGATCTTCCTTTCTTATTGACTGCTCTAATTTCTTATTGACTGTCTAAATATAAAAACAAAATATTTCCCCCAGTTTAATTAAAAGAATTGTTTTGCTTCTAAGTTACTATATTTGTAAGCATTACCATACACAGTTAGGTCAATTTTTAATGAATTTTCTTGGGGCAGTAAGAATTTCTACATAAGTATTCTAATTATTATACATCTTATAGATGGAATATTTTAGTGATTAATCATGGCACTCACTTCAGCGAAATGTGCTGTTATGATTTCCTCATACATTAAAATATCTGAATTGCTTTATTATTACAAACAGGAAGGCCAATTTAAATGTAACTTCATAGAAAGGACAAATTAAGAATTTAAATTTTCCTCTATCCTTTTCTGTAAGATGAAGGTTTCACTAAGTAGGTGAAAGCAATTGGACATGAATAATTGACCTTTTCTAATGAGTAGAAAGGAATGTCATTGTGTCCACAGGATTAAGTGGATATCAGAATGTACAATGAAACACTTATTTCTTGATGTCCAATGGCCTCTTGTCCATTCAAAGAGCATAAACTGCTGCAGAGATTTTAATCTTGTTTATTTTGTGAGGTCAGGCAATGTGATTGTGTTCAGAATTGAATTTTTGCACTTGCCATGAAATTCAATTTAGACAGAAAAAAACTAAAGAACCAAAGGCAACCATCCTTATGATACCTATTATGTGCAGCACAGTTGATTTTAGTAAACACAAGTCACCAAACAGTTCAGACGTCAGAGATTCTTTGACCCATCAGAACCTACAATGGGTCCACTGTCTCCATGCTTGACCTTGCAGTTGTTGTATAGTAACTTCCTTGAAAAATAGTAATATCACAAAATAGGACCAGATTTTAAACCCCTCCTCTAGCTGAACTGTAAATTAGATTGATATTTATGCAACATTAGCACTAGGATTGTTTTTAGTGACTATCTGTCTTTTATTGGCGATTAAGTGGCAATAGTGCATTTAAACTACAGCAAACATCTGGAAGATTCTCTTTCACAGTTTAAACACATTTTACAAAGTCTGTTCATACCAGTTACAGTTACTTCAAACATATTTCAGAATAAGCACTCTATGGACATTATACAATAGGATAGGATGCATCTCTGCACCAATTGAAATACACTCATCATTTGAGGAAACTCCCTGCTTCTCATTCCCAAATGTGAAAAACTTTTATTTCTAAAAGTAATAATGCTGGAGAAAAACAGATGCTCTAAATATATCTGTCTAAAAGTCAATTTAGTATGAATCATTACTTGCATTCATTAGGATGTTAGAATAATTTAAGTAGTACAATAATTTAGTATCCTGCTTATAAAATTCAAGCATCTCTGAATTCCCCACTAATATCCAATTTTAAAATGTTGTTATTCAATAATAGCTCATCAGAAATATGAATGCCTTACATTCATAATTCTATCTATCTGGATTACACTTCTCTTTTCTTGCTAGCTTTAATCCTCCACATGTATCAGTCACTGCCTCCAAACACACTTTACCATTCCTCAACTGACCTATGTATATGCTGTTGCCTTTGGTAGGATGGTCTACATTGTGTCTATCTCTTGATGACTCAACCAAATCAAATAGTATTCCCTTTTAAAAGCATTCATTCTGATATTTCCAGCTGAATCTTCCTTCTCTGAATTTCCAAAGTACTCTACTAAACATGGATCTCAAGTTAATAAGGCAGGAGGACATGGTGACTATTTGCTTTTCTGTTTTTTAATTATGTAATTTTGATCATTAATTTTGTTACATAACATAAAATGGTATGCATTTTATTTCCACAATTTTAAAACACTGTATTTTTAAGAAATGAATTTAAGTTAAACATTGATAAAATTAGGTCACTGGTTTCTTTCAGTTCATACTAAACACTAATAGTAGATAATATGGGCCTCCCCAATGGCGGCGCAGCTGTTGAGCGCTGGGTTGCGAAGGTGCCCGCAGCCTCTGCAGCGCCGGTTCGATCCCCAGCCGCCACAGGGTGAGGGTTCTACATAGCGCCAAGACCTCTCCTGCTGCCCACTGCTCCCCTCAGCAGTGTACTTCGTCATTCTGCCTTTTCTGCTCTCTGCTCTGGCTCTGCTGAATTCTCTCACCCTCCCCCGCTTCTGACTGTACCCCTGTGCTTGTACAAATAAATAAATAAATCTTTTAAAAAAAATAGTAGATAATTGTATATTTACTATGTATAAGCAAAGAGTTTAATTCTTACAATCCTGTGAGATACAGATATATACTGGCATGCAGAAAGCAAGACTGAGACTTAGAAAATTAAGAAACTCAAGTTCACAAAAATAGCAGCAGCTAGAGAAGCTTTCTGGTCCTAACTCAAAATTATACTCAAAAATTTTAATAAACTAAACTATTATGTTTTGATGGTGCAGTGAGATGTCTATTATTTTAGCAGCTAACTCAAAGTTTAATGAAAAATAGGTAAATAACCAGATATTATTCCATAGCTAGATAAATCTACAATCTGGATACACTTGGTGATGTTGAAGTAGTATTTAGAAGCAACTTCCTCATCAAGGGAAGTAATCGATATTTATCTATTTTGAAAGAGGACTGTATGGATGGGGAGGATAGTTTGACATTTCTTTTATGGTAGAAAAACCCAAACTTACAGAACTTGTTAAATATCATGCTGTCCTTAAGAGCAATGTTCATGTTTAAATTTTCAATCCTAAAACTTAAGTAATCCATCATAACACAAAGCATGATAAACTATTTTGTTTATGGCATTTGGAGAGGAAGTGATGAATAAATGAATGAAACGATGAATCATCAATTGAGTGAGGTATGGTGGGAAGATAATATATCTGCAAAGGATCCCATGTACATCAGCAATGAATGTTACCCCAGTCACTGTTTCTCCTCTTATGTCTCACACATTTGACTTGACAATTTCTGTCAAAGAAATGAACACTTCTTGCCTTTTGCAACAAAGTAATTTTTCCATCATTTTATTTCAAGTTAACTAATCGAAAAAGAAGGAAATAAAAATAAAAACTCACTAAATTCAGGGCATCCTGCCTATCTTTAACCATTTTATTTATAATCACACAAAATGAAGCTGCAATGTCGTCATCTGTACTTCCCTACAAAGTGCCAAATACAAGGTTATGATTCCATTGTAGTGGGAATATTTTCCATTATTCATCTTATTTAATAAACTGTCACTTGAAAGAGGGTCTGATAGACTTTTTTCACAATGAATCAAAGAATCGCTCTGCCTTCCTCCTTTATTATCCATGCTACATTTGAAGCTAATGAAGCATGTCCTCTGAGCTGATACTTTCATAGATGAAAGAGACATCATGTCACATCTTCTATTTATTTCACAAAACACATTGATTGCCTTGCACTTCATTTTTGACAGCTGATGGGCATTTCTGTTGCTATCTTGTCTAATTGTTTCTTACCATGTGCATATTTTAGGTATTAATTCTGAATGAAACTACTTGAAAAAATAATCTGTGCTATTAATGGTATATTTAAGAAGTATAGTGAAGATAATTTTGATTATCCTCATTTGCAGAATTTTAGGTACTCTCCTCTTAGAGCAAATATTGCCTTTATTTTTATTTATGTATTTATTTATTTTTTTAAATTTGTTGTTTTTTTAATTAATTAATTTATTTATACAAGCATTGGGTACAGTCAGAAGCATGGGAGGGTGAGAGAATTCACCAGAGCCAGAGTGGGAAACAGTACAGGCAGACTGACGATACACTATTGAGGGGAGCACCAGGCAGCAGGAGAGATCTGTGCACCATGTGGGATTCTCCCCTGGCGGCAGGGATCATGTGGGACTCTCGCCCAGCGGCGGGGGGATCGAACCGGCGCTGCAGAGGCTTGCAGGCAGCTTCGCAGCCCAGCGCTCAACCGCTGCGCCACCGGGGAGGCCTTGCCCTTATTTTCAAAAGTGGATTATAGTCTATTACAATTTACATGGGCTTTTTGAATTTATTTTTTAAAAATCTGGAATTTTAGTTAAAGTAAATCCATACAATCTTTCTATAAGTAGGACTGCTTCCTTATTGAAAATGGAATAATTCATCATTAAAGAAAGTCTTTCACTCCAATAACACAACTCCCACTGCTTTACACTAGTCAACTCAACATGTAATAAATTTCAGGCATAAATTACACTCAATCAATAACATGATATAGGAGATAAGTAGCCTTCACTATTTCTTTATTTAATTTTTTTAAGATTTATTTATTTATTTATACAAGCACTGGGTACAGTCAGAAGCGCGGGAGGATGAGAGAATTCACCAGAGTGGGGAGCAGAGCAGGCAGACTGACGCAGTACACTGCTGAGGGGAGCAGCGGGCGGCAGGAGAGGTCTGCGCACCATGTGAGACCCTCACTCTGCGGCTGGGTATCCAACTGGCGCTGCAGAGGCTGCAGACAGCTTCACAACCCAGCACTCAACCGCTGCACCACCAGGGAGACGCAGCCTTCACTATTCTATAGGTGAATGTGAATATATGTAGAAAAAAATAGGTTTTCATATATAATGTATTATGACTTTTCAATCTTTTAAAATGCTAATCTGGAATATAACTTAAAAGTAGGTTCACAAATAGAATTCCAAGAGTATGAAGTGACTTCAACAACAGTAATTTCTCACCATTAAGAATAGAAATATAGCTTTCAATCGTTAGAACAGAAATCAGTTTTGTCCACATGCCTGTACTCATACAGACTATTGGACAAATATGGAGCCTTCATTTTATTATATTACTTCCATCATTATAATTAATTGCTAGCTTGTTTATTTAATACATTTTTCTTGTCCCAAACACTGTTAGTGTTACATTTGGAACTAAGGAAAGAATTTAAAGTAAGATTACAAAATACTCAAAATAAATACATTATTATAGGAAATTGTATCATGAGTTGTCACAAGCAAAACAAATGTGCAAAAAACTAAGATAAGAATAGAGCGACTAATTGGAAAATTGCTTTGCAAGTGCTTAGTAACAAAGCTATAGAAAATATGCATAATGAGTTATTAAAAGTCAATAATATAAAAGTGGAGAACAGCCCCAATATGCAAAACCTATATAAGCTTCTCTTATTAAACACTATTGTCAAGAATCATTATAGTTAAAATTACTACATACAATAAGAATGAAAAAGAAAATGTGTCATTTAATCAATAATTAAAAAGTAGACTCCAAATTTTGGATTGTCACATATACAGGAATTGTGGGGTTTTAAAATTTGTTTTAAAGAAAGTACAATAGCAATAAAATGTATATTCAATAAAATGTTATCCATTTCAACTCAAAACTAGCTTTCATTCATTTTTTTTTTTATTTATTTTTTTTTAAATATTAAATTTATTTTTTATTCCCCCATACAATTGCAAACGCCCCATTCTGACCCCAATCCTTCCCCTCCCGCCCCCCACCCCCCAAAAGTGTCTCTGGTTCATAGTTTTTGTTGATTTTGATTTTCACTTTCTTATATTCATTTTCCTGGTCCCTTATTTAAGTTTTCTAGATTCCTGCTATGAGTGAGACCATCCGGTATTTTTCTTTTTCTTTTTGGCTTATTTCGCTGAGCATGATCCCTTCCAGTGCCATCCATGTTGCTGCAAATTGCATGTGTTTATCTTTTTTGAATGCTGAGTAATATTCCATGGTATATATGTACCACATCTTCTTGATCCAGTCATCTATTTTTGGGCATTTGGGTTGTTTCCAAAGCTTAGCTATTGTAAACAGTGCTGCTATAAACATAGGAGTGCAGGTGCTCTTTGGAATTGATGTTTCTGTGTCCTTTGGGTAAATACCTAGGAGTGGAATTGCTGGATCATATGGAAGCTCTATGTTTAGTAGGTCCAGAAATCTCCACACAGCTCTCCATAGTGGTTGGACCAGTTTGCACTCCCACCAACAGTGCAGGAGAGTTCCTTTTTCTCCACAACCTCGCCAACATTTGTTGTTGCTAGTTTTTTTAATATGTGCCATTCTCACTGGTGTGAGATGGTATCTCATGGTAGTTTTGATTTGCATTTCCATGATTACAAGTGATGTTGAACATTTTTTCATATGTCTGTTGGCCATTTGCATTTCCTCTTCAGAGAAGTTTCTTTTTAGCTCTTCTGCCCATTTTTTGACTGGATTATTTCTTTGTTGTTGCTGAGTCTCATCAGCTCTTTGCAGATTTTTGTGATCAGTCCTTTATCATTAGTGTTGGGTGCAAAAATGTTCTCCCAGTTGGTGGGGTTTCTCTTTGTTTTGTTATTGTCTCTTTTGCTGTGCAGAAGCTCTTTAATTTGATGTAGTCCCAGCTGTTTATCTTTCTCTTCACTATCACTGCTTTGGGTGATGTGTCTGTAAAGATGTCTTTGATGTGCAAATCCCGTAGTGTTTCGCCTATATTTCCTTCTATGTATTTTATGGTTTCAGGTCTTATGTCTAGTTTTAATCCATTTGAGTTGATTTGTGTATGGTGTGAGGTAGTGGTCAAGCTTCATTCTTTTGCATGTAGCGACCCAGTTTTCCAGCACCATTTATTGAACAAACTTTCTTTGCTCAATGCATAGTCTTCGCTCCTTTGTCAAAGATTAGTTGACCATAAATCTGTGGGTTTATTTCTGGATTTTCTATTCGATATGGTTGTATGTCTGTCTTCTGTTCCAATACCATGCAGTTTTGATGATTATGGCTTTGTAGTATAGTTTGAAGTCTGGGAGTGTGATGCCTCCATTTCCTTTTTTTTTTTCAGTAGAGCTTTGGCTATTCGGGTTTTGGTGATTCCATATGAATTTCATCAATAATTGTTCTATTTCTTTGAAGAATGCCATTGAGATTTTGATTGGAATAGCATTGAATCTGTATATTGCTTTTGGTAGGATGGCCATTTTAATAATGTTTATTCTTCCAATCCATGAGCAGGGGATGTCTTTCCATTTCTTGTGTCTTCTTCTATTTCTTTTAACAGTGTTTTATAGTTTTCTTTGTATAGGTCTTTACCTCTTTTGTTAGATTTATTCCCAAATATTTGATTTTTTTGTTTCAATAATAAAGGGGTGGTTTTTGATTTCTTCTTCTTCAGATTTATTGTTTGTGTATAGGAAGGCTACTGACTTTTGCGTGTTGATTTTGTATCCTGCCACTTTACTGAACTGATTGATGAGTTGAATTAGTTTTTCTGTGGAGATTTTGGGGTTCTCTATGTATATTATCATATCATCTGCAAATAGTGATAGTTTGACTTCTTCTTTTCCTATTTGGATTCCTTGGATGTCTTTCTCTTGTCTTATTGCTCTGGCTAGGACTTCCAGTATTATATTGAAAAGCAGTGGTGAGAGTGGACATCCTTGTCTTGTTCCAGATCTTAATGGAATTGCTTTCAGCTTTTCACCATTGAGAATGATACTGGCTGTTGGCTTGTCATAGATGGCCTTTATGATGTTGAGGTATGTTCCTTGTATCCCAAGAATTTCAAGGGCTTTTATCATGAATGGGTGTTGCACTTTGTCGAAAGCTTTCTCAGCATCTATTGATATTATCATATGGTTTTTATATTTCTTTTGTTGATGTGTTGGAAACGTTGATTGATTTTCGGATGTTTAAACCATCCTTGTGCCCTGGAATGAATCCAACTTGGTCGTGGTGTGAATTATCTTATGGATACATTGTTGGATTCTGATAGCTAAAATTTTATTGAGGATTTTGCATCAGTGTTCATTAGGGAGATTGGCCTTTAGTTTTCCTTTTTTGTGTTGTCCTTATTCGGTTTTGGTTTAGTGTAATATTGGCTTCATAGAACGGTTTGGTATTGTCCCCTTCCTTCTCAATTTTTTGGAAGAGTTTGTGAAGGATAGGCACTAATTCGTCTCTGAATGTTTGGTAGAATTCATTTGTAAATCCATCAGGTCCTGGGCTTTGTTTTGGGGAGGTTTTTAATTACCCTTTCAATTCGCTGCTTGTAATTGGTCTGTTTAGGTGTTCTATTCTTCTTTATCTAGCTTTGGGTGATTGTAGAGTTGTAGGAATTTGTCCATCTCCTCTAGATTGTTGAACTTGTTTCCATATAACTGTTCATAGTAGTTACTGATTATTCTTTTGATTTCTGCTGTGTCCGTTGTGATTTCTCCTCTTTCATTTATGATTCTGTGTATTTGTGCTTTCTCCCTTTTTCCTTTGTGAGCCTGGCTAGGGGTTGTCTATTTTATTTATTTTTTCAAAGAACCAGCTCTTGGTTTCATTGATCTTTTGATTGTTTTTTTAGTTTTCAATTTCATTTATTTCTGCTTTGGTTTTTATTATTTCTTTTTCTTCTACTGGTTCTGGGGGTTTTTTGTTGTTCTTTTTCTAGATCTTTGAGCTTCGAGATTAGGTTGTTTCTTTGAGTTCTTTCTTGTTTTTTGATGTGAGCTTCTATTGCTATATATTTTCCTCTTTATTACTGCTTTTGCTGCATCCCATCTTAGGATATTGGTGTCCTCCTTGTCATTCAATTCAAAGAATTTTTTAATTTCTTCTTTGATCTCCTCGTTAGTCCAGTGGTCTTCCAGTAGTGTGGCTTTTAATCTCCATGAGGTAGGATAGTTCCTTGCCTTCTTTTTATGATTTAATTTCTAGTTTGATGCTTCGTGGTCAGAAAAGATTGTTGGTATGATTTCAATCTTGGTGTATCTGTTGATGTTTGTCTTGTGCCCCAGTATGTGATCGATCCTGGAGAATGATCGTGTGCGCTTGAGAAAAATGTGTACTCCGTTTTTTTGGGGTTTAGTGTTCTATAGATGTCTGTTAAGCCCAAATGCTCTAGGTCCTTATTTAGAGCTTTAGTTTCTTTACTTATTTTTTGTCTTGTTGATCTATCCATTGTTGATAGTGGTGTGTTGAAGTCTCCCACTACATATGTGTTTCTCTGATGTCTGTTTTCAGAGAGGACAACAGTTGTCTGATATATTTTGGTGCTCTTTCGTTTGGTGAGTATATGTTAATGAGTGTTATTTCTTCTTGAAGTATTGTCCCCTTAATCATAATGTAGTGACCACTGGCGTCTCTTTTTATTTTTTTGAGTTTGAAGTCTGTTTTATCTGATATAAGTATAGCTGTTCCTGCTTTCTTTTTGGCCCATTTGCTTGTAGGATTGTTTTCCATCTTTGACTTTGAGCCTATTTTTATCTTTTGTAGCTAAATGTGTTTCCTGGAGACAGCAAAAGGTTGGGTTTTGTTTCTTAATCCAGGCTGCAACTCTGTGTCTTTTTATTGAAGAGTTTAGTCCATTTACATTTAGAGTTAATATTGATATGTTAGCATCTGTATTTGCCATTATGTTTGTCTTTCCTTTGATTTTATTTATTTATTCTTTTAATAACTTTTTTTTTTTTTTGGTCTTCTTTCGTGTTATTCGTCCCTCTGAGGTTCTGGGTTTAGGATTCCTTGTAGTATTTTTTGGAGTGGGGTTTAGTCGCAATGAAATTCCGGAGTTTCTCTTTGTCTGGGAAGGTCCATATTCTTTCTTCATGGAGGAAAGAGAGCTTTGCGGGATAGAGTATTCTTGGTTGGCATCTGTTTTCTTGGAGTCTGTTGACTATGTCCCTCCACTCTCTCCTTGCCCGTAGTGTTTCTTCAGAGAAGTCTGATGTCAGCCTGATTGGTTTTCCTTTGAATGTTATCTGTTTCTTCCCTCTTGTCAGCTTCATTATTTTTTCCTTGTCCTGGATTCTTGGGAGCTTTACTATTATGTGTCTTGCTGTGTTTTCCTTCGTCGTGGAAGTTTGGTGTTCTTCTTGCTTCTTGTATATCAATTTTCAGCTCCTTCTTCTCATTTGGGAAGTTCTCTTCAATTATATCCATGAATATTTTCTCTGTTCCTACATCTCTCTCCTCTCCTTCTGGAATTCCTATAACTCTTATATTTCCTTTCCTCATGGAGTCAGATAGTTCCCGAAGTCTTTCTTCATTCTTTTTCCTTCGTACTTCTCTTTCCTTTTCTGTTTTGGTTCTTTTTATTTCTGTGTCTTCAAGATTACTTATTCGTTCTTCCATTTCATCTATTCTGCTTTCATTGCTTTTCCCAGAGTTCTTTAGTTCCTCCATTAATTCTTTGATCTCCTGCATTTCTCTTACTTCCCTCTTTAGGGACTCAATTTCCTTCTTCTGATCTATCACTTTTTTAATCATGGCAATTTTAAATTCTCTTTCTGGAAGGCTCAGAAGTTCTTCCAAGTTGCTGTCGTTGCAATCTGGGGAGTGGTTTTCTTTTGTGGTGTGCTTCTTTCCTGAGGAGTTTTTAGGTTGCGTGTGGTTCTTCTACTCCCTACTGTCTGTTTTCTAATTTGTCGTATGCGTTGGGACACTGTGTTGCTCGGACTGACTGACATCTTGGGTGAACTTCTCCGCTCCCCTCTGGCTCTTCCAGGAGCCATCTCTGTCTTCTGGGGGAGCTTTCTGCTGGTTTTAGGCAGTTTTTACTGAAGAAATGTCCCTGTTCTCAAATGGCGAAGCGGGATGCAGTCCCTGCGCCTCCGGTTTCAGGCACACTCTTCTGCGCACCCGGTCTGCCCCGGACGTGGGTGCCTGCTCCCTCTGTGGGCTCAGACTGCTGGTCGGAAGGGGCCTGGCGTGGAATAACTTCCCGGCTGGCCACTGGGTCCTCCAGAAACCTTCTGCCCTTTTCAAGCAGTCTTAAGAAATGTCCTGTTTTATAGGGTGTTAGTGACTTTTTTTTCCTGGTTGCTAGGTGGCGCCAGAGATCTCTCCTATTGTCCTTGGGGGGCTGTTTTTCGCCTCCCCCCACCCCGTGGGACAGAGAACAGAGCGGGAATGGTAGGGTACACCTCAACAGCTTTGGGGTGCTGTGTCTGACTTGTGCCCCACCGTCGTGGAGAAACCACGCCCTGAATTTTCGTGCCCCGGGTCTCAGTTCAAAGCCCTCAGTTCCAGGACGCGGGCTGTAGCCCAGTTCAGTGGCGCGGGAATGGCGCCTTTTGCACCGCTCCCGTGCCTGGGCGCCTGGTTCCTGCTCACTCAGGGAGGGACCTTCACCTCAGTGAGGACCTCCGTGAGTCTCCCCGCAAGCCTAGGTCGTCTCCCCGCAAGCCTAGGTCGCAGGCGCGGGGACCTGGGCAGCCGCGATCCAGGTCTGCACTTGCTTTTCAAGCGCTACGAGCGCGCCGCGTTTCCACGCAGGCTTACCGGCAGCCCGGGCTGTGTGCGCGTCTCCCGGGGTCTTTTTTCTTCTCTAATGGCGCCCGGAGCCGTTCGCTCACCGCCGCGGCGGATCCTGCAGGGTTCGCCTCAGCTCCTGTTCACGGGGTGTGGTGGCTGCAATAGTTCCTTTCCACTCCCAGTCCCGCTTGCTGCGTAGTTTGTTCTTGTTGGCCGTTTTGGTTTGTTGTTTCCTCCTCTCTGCCGGTGGGAGAGTGCCGCCTCTGTGGGCGGGGGAGGGGAGCAGGGTTCTGCGCTTCCCTCCCTTCTAGTCCTCTTTTATGGCCAGTTTCTTCTTCGGGCAGTTCGCTGGCGTCACCCGTTTATCTTCTGTGTCCCAGTTCTCACTGGGACCTGCCGCTTTTCCTCCCTATTCACTTTTTTTAATGGGAGATCTTACTCGCAGCGTCTCCTCGCCGCCATGTTGCTCCGCCCCCTTCTCATCTCGCTTTCATTCATTTCTTCAACTATATTTATCAGTCTAAGTTGTGTAAGTCACTGATTCAGGATATAGTGTGGCTAAAGTCTTACTAAATTCTAGTATGCATTAAATTAATTCACAGCTTTTACTCCTCAAGAAAAAGTCTGGTTCTGTGTTTGCATGAAAATGAATTCTTTATAAACATAGCACTATCAAGTGTACCATATTAGAAGTCAGAAGAGGCCCATTCTATTCTTGATTCATCCATGCTGGGTCAGTTTTCAAATCTGTCATAACCTAAAATTGAGTAATTCTAAATGAGCCAATAATGCCAACATTTTACTAATTTTTTAAGAAATCTAGATTTTTCATCCAAATATTTAATGTATGAATGTTATGTTTTGATATACAAAACACAATCTTAACTATATAGCCCTTCTTATGTGTAGCCAAATTCTTTGTGACTGAAATAAGTCCAACTATTCTTATTATATACTATCATATATTCAAAAAATCTATATATTTTCTGCTATTATTTAATACATATTTTATAGCTTATTATATCTGTATTAACTACACACTATTGTTAATATTATTATTAAATATTACTGTATATTTTAAAGTTGCAAAGAAAAATTGTTACTTCTGGTGATGGGTTTTATTTTTATTTTTTTAATCTTTATTTTTAAAAGAATTATTTATTTATGCATACAATAACCAGGGTACAGGCCAGATGCATGGAAGGGTGAGAGGATTCACCAGAGACAGAGCAGGGAACAGAACAGGCAGACTGACTGAAATGCACTGCTGAGGGGAGCAGCAGGTGAGACAGGAGGGTCTGCTGCACCATGTGGGATTCTTGCCTGCCGGCCTGGATCCAACCAGCACCTCAGAAGCCTCACAGAGACAGCTTCACAGCTCTGTGCTCAACCGCCTGCACCACCAGAGGTGATGATGGTTTTAATTAGACTCATTTCTGCAATTATTTTGCAATGCTACATACCTGAAACTTATATAAAGTTATATTGATATTATACTGTAATAAGGAAAACATTCATTTTTCCTTTATATTTTTGAAACAAAAGAAAGCTATCATATGGTTTTCTCTAAACTAGAATAAATGACCATATTCTAATAAAATTTTATATCAGGCTTTAGTTATTACATCTGTAAAAATCACTTTGTTAATCCATTCTCACCCATAAAATTTCTAGGAAACAACCAATTAGGAATACCATTTATCATTTTTTTCATATCATATTTTAATATATTCAGTATGATATATCAATCAGCTATATAAAATAGTTAACAGTGATTACATGTTTTGGATTGTTTAACACCTAAATTCAGCCTGAAGGATTCTAGTTATATCCCTTAAAAACGATTTGCCCTGGGGCCTCCCTGGTGGTGCAAGGGTTTAAGCACAACACTATGAAGCTGTCTGCAGCCTCTGCAGCATGGGTTTGATCCTGGCCTGCTGGGGAGATATCCACATGGTGCAGCAGACCTCTCCTGCCTCGCCTGCTGCTTCCCTCAGCAGTGTATTTCAGTCAGTCTGCCTGTTCTGTTCCCCACTCTGTCTCTTGTGAATCCTCTCATCCCCCCACACCTCTGGCATGTACCCCAGTTCTTGTTTGTATAAATAAATATTTTTTTTTTAAAAAATACCTATTTGCCCTCCAAGAACATTTTATTCCAACAAAGACAATAATGGGATGAGAATTATGTAGTTAAGTGTATAGGTTCAAAAACAAAAGAAAAACTTGCTTGGATTGCCATTTGATCTGTATACAAATCTCTAGGATTTATCTCCTTGTATATAGAATGTATAGTAATAGAATTAATCCTGTATGGTTTTCATGAATAGCATATATATTAAAGTATTTGAATTACCTAGAATAATAGCTAGTACATGGCTATTCTTTAAGTTAATATTTTAAATTATATAAATCTTATTAAAATATATTTATTACATTAAATTATATATGATCATCATTGCATATTAGATCTATCTCATTGACATTCCTTTAGGCATGATGTAATTATCATAGTTATCATAATAAACATCATTTTATATAATTAGGATAAGTAATATATCCCTAAAAATTCCATAAATTACAAGATTTAATTAAATATGTGGAAATGTGCCCATCTTTATGGTGCATTCCAGATATTTATAAACTTTTCCAAGTTTTAATTATAGTCATCAAAATCTCAACAAATAGAAATACATGTTTCTCCACAAGTACAAGAGTGACTGAAAGATAAATTTATCAGATTTACAAGAGCAAAATATGTGTTAATTTGTAATATAAATCTTTATTGCTCAAATTACTCTGAATCACAAACAAGATTTTTGTTAGACCATCATAGTTTATCAACAAGCTACATTTCTACAGTGCTATTTAAATGCACACTTCATTGATTCTGAGTTTTTGTGCAACTACAAAACAAAACAAACGGGATTTGACATAAAAAAGCATGCTCCAGTCCTATATCTATAATTAATCAATGCAATATGCAAGTCAACAAACAGGTATTAAAGAGCTACTCAACACCAGATGCTTTCCTAAGTGCTGTGGATAGAGATTTGGCAAATATTCCATAAGAGATTTTATTTATTTTTTTAATTAATTTTATTTTTATATTCCCCATACAATTGCAATCCCCCCATTCTGACCCCAATCCCTCCCCTCCCGCCCCCCACCCCCCAAAAAGTGTCTCTGGTTCATAGTTTTTGTTGATTTTGATTTTCACTTTCTTATAGGTATTCATTTTCCTGGTCCCTTATTTAAGTTTTCTAGATCCCTGCTATGAGTGAGACCATCCGGTATTTTTCTTTTTCTTTTTGGCTTATTTCACTGAGCATGATCCCTTCCAGCGTCATCCATGTTGCTGCAAATTGCATGTGTTTATCTTTTTTGAATGCAGAGTAATATTCCATGGTATATATGTACCACATCTTCTTGATCCAGTCATCTATTTTTGGGCATTTGGGCTGTTTCCAAAGCTTAGCTATTGTAAACAGTGCTGCTATAAACATAGGGGTGCAGGTGCTCTTTGGAATGGATGTTTCTGTGTCCTTTGGGTAAATACCTAGGAGTGGAATTGCTGGATCCTGTGGAAGCTCTATGTTTAGTAGGTCCAGAAATCTCCACACAGCTCTCCATAGTGGTTGGACCAGTTTGCACTCCCACCAACAGAGCAGAAGAGTTCCTTTTTCTCCACAACCTTGCCAACATTTGTTGCTGCTAGTTTTTTTAATATGTGCCATTCTCACTGGTGTAAGATGGTATCTCATGGTAGTTTTGATTTGCATTTCCCTGATTGCAAGTGATGTTGAACATTTTTTCATATGCCTGTTGGCCATTCACATTTCCTCTTCAGAGAAGTTTCTTTTTAGTTCCTCTGTCCATTTTTTGACTGGATTATTTTCTTTGTTGTTGTTGAGTTTCATCAGCTCTTTGCAGATTTTTGTGATCAGTCCTTTATCATTAGTGTTGGGTGCAAAAATGTTCTCCCAGTTGGTGGGGTTTCTCTTTGTTTTTGTTATTGTCTCTTTTGCTGTGCAGAAGCTCTTTAATTTGATGTAGTCCCAGCTGTTGATCTTTGCCTCCACTATCACTGCTTTGGGTGATGTGTCTGTAAAGATGTCTTTGATATGCAAATCACGTAGTGTAGAGATTTTAAAGTCTATTAAAGGATTCTAAAGAGTGCGGTATTAAATTTTCTTACACTATACATAGAAAGAATGTCTTACTTATGAAATCTATCTAAAGATATTTCTTTTGGATCTATACTCAAGTTTGTATTGCTGAACCATAACATATAACTAACAGTTCTTATAAAGTCCTACAAAGCCTATTGAAGTTGGCCTTTGGAAGATGTAAAGGAATGTCTAAGAAGTGATTTTATGGGTTAAAAAAGGAAAACCATATACTTAGACAGATTATACTGGTTTTGGAGATTTTACTTTTACCTCTAGAAGAGTATACAATGAAATGAGGAGACACATATAATACAGTGACTTCCTACATGTTTGAAAATATTTAGAGACTGTGATAAAATTTGATCATGATTACAATGGAAAAGCCAAGCTGATGGCAGGCAAATGGGAAGCAAAATCAAGATACTTCAGATGCCTCAAGATGACAAATGTCATCAGGAAAACTATTGTTGAGTATGAGCTATTTTATTTTACAACATAGAATTCCCAGAAAATTTCAATATTTAAATGTTGATGTCATGCTAAACACTGCATATATGTTTTACATATTAGTTTATAGAACACGTTAAATAAAATTTTCTAATATAATTTGTTGAACTTCTTACTTTGAAATAATTTTAGATTTACAAATTTATAAAAGATAGAACAGAAATTTCATTCATTACTATACCATGGTCCTCTAATTTGAATATCTTATACAGCCAGTTTTTGTCTTATACAGACAGTTTTTGTCAAATCAACATTTATATAATACTCAATTCCAGGTTCTATTGTGATTTCACAATTTCTTTGCCAAAATCCCTTTTCTCTTCCAAGATTCAATCCAAAATGTAACACTCAATTTAACATTGTGTTTCCATAGTCTCCTCCCATCTGTGATGATTTTCCACTGGAAAAAATTAACCTCAGTCACTTAGATCAGCTGGCGACTATAAGTTTTCTCCACTGCAAAGTGAGTACACTTCCCTTCCCATGTTCTGTTCTTTAGAACCAAGGCACCATATTCAAGTTACAATTTAAACAAGGGGATTTAAGAATCAGCAGTCCCAGAATTTTTGTAAGGAGTAATCTGGTATATCTCACATTTAGATATCTTGAAAATAAGCATGAGTGAATATGTTTTCCAATGAATAATTACATGAGATAATTAATTTTTAAAATAATTATTTTTAAATAGATATGGCAACAGAAAAGATGAAGATAAGCCAGAAGAATGTGAATTGTTTCAGCATGTTGAAGAATCAGAAAAGTTATGAATTGTAACCTCTACCACTCTACTTAGTGGGTTGAATTTCCATAAAAACAATAGTATAAGCAAAAATCTATTATTGTAAATAATATTTAACAATGCCAATATTAAATAAAGTTTATGTTAAATAAAGTCAATGTTAAATAAAGTCCTTAGACTGTTGTCAGGCATATAATTAATACTCAGACTATGAGAACTCTCTATTGTCACTTGACATTTGGTGGAAAATGGCCCTCTGGTAGATATCTATCTCCATGTTCAATAACCTCTGGGCAATTCTTTCTAATTATCCCCTTAGAACAACCCTGTTTTCTACTGCGTACTCTCCTGATTAAGAGCTGGATGACATACGGGCACAACACACTTTCATCAAGCCTTCATTCCTTTGTCTATTGACACATCTTTCAACAATGGATTTTTCATATAGTACCAAGAAGTGTCATCTTTTAAAACTTTTATTTCCTATGAAAATATGACATTTTTTAAAACTTGGTGAGATGAAAGCCTTCACTTTGTAAAATGTTTCACATCTAATATGCTTGGTTGTGAATATGCAGATTCTTATCATATGTATGAAAGAAGCTGAAAAATGCAGATATCAGCACATTGCATGCTCCCAGACTGACTGTATTAGGGCTTTAGGTGGCTCTTATTATTCTTTGAATTGGGACATAGAAGTTAGCTAAGCTTGATTAAGCTGCACAGGTTTGAAAAAAAGCAGTATGTGATATTTTATGCCTTTCAAAATGTACAGAGTAAAACTATTAAATGGAATAGTTGAACCATGATAGTTTTTCTAATATATGAAGCACATGTAATTTCTTGCTAAAGCTTAAAAGGCCTGAATTAAGAGCTATCCATTTACACATGTAATAGATCACATTAATAAGGATTTCAGTCAAAAATGAAAAGATGAATGTTTGCTAATTTATTGATAGTGATAGTGATAAACCCAAAACAGAAAAAAAAAAGACTAATATCTTGAACTGCCACCCTCGTGCAAATGAAAAGGTAATTAATAGAAAAGAAAATATCTTATTTACATAATTTATAAATTATATTTGAAGGTTTTTGAAGTTCTTTAAATTTGTACTTAATTTTTCCCACCCATCATCCCAGTCTTTGAAAAAAAAAATGAAAAGTGCGTCAAAGTGTTGTTTATCATTCAGTTTCTCTACCTTTGTATTTGTAAACATCAATAATGTCAAGTAACAATGGACAATTAGTTCCATGCATGTTAAGAAGACTTCTACATATAACTCACAATGAAATCAATTCTAAAATCACTATCAAGCCTATGTATCTCTATGATCACTTCTACCAAGTTTCACTGCTGAAGCACACTTCCATTATTGTACATATCTTTGCAAATATCATTCAAATGACTACCATTACACTTGTATTAGAATTTCTGAGAAGTTCCATCTATTTCTTGTTTTCTAGTACCATTTTTATGTCGGCAGTCCCCAATTCTGTTCCCAATTGTCTTTTTGTGTCCTGCACACCAGGATGAAATTTCCTCCACCTCCATTCTAACTTATTTACCTTGGATTACTAAGTGGTTCCCATTTTCTTCTTAACTCTCAACATCTCACTTCTAGAGACTTTCCTTCTTACTGTCAGAGCTCTTTTTCAGATCTCATTATCTCTAACCTAAATCATTGTCTATCTATTGTTCTCTCTCTTCTCTTTCACTACTATTTAGTCCACATGTTCTGTCAGTTTTATTTCTAGCCCTTTGCACTCTGCTGTCCCCTCTCAGGGGACATGGGAATTCTAGCATATTACTCGGATGTCCCCTCTCAGGGGACATTGCAATTTATTAGTGATTACGGGGAATTGAGTTATTTCAACGCAACTTTTTGAGACATGCATGTTTCCCTGAAGTTTTATCTTGAAATGGCACAAGAAATTAAATCAAAATATCGTAAAATTACTAAGATATATACAAGAAATGTCAGCGGGTTTTGTGTCGGACGAGAACGTGAGATGTGTGCTCACTACGGTCCAAGCACTTGGCGACGCCACTTGAAAAGAGCAATAAGGGGAGTTTGTAGAAGAAAGGTCGGTTTTCGAACACAGCACACACTGTATAGTGAGATACATAATTACAAATAAACAAGTCTACATCTGGAGGAAAAGATTTTCAAAGCTGAGCTCATTTTGGTTTGAAGCTTCGAGCAGTGCAAATAGATCTAACGAGGAGAAAATCGGAAAAGTGATTCTTTTCTTAGTGAATAAATTGTTTGGTGAAAGCTATTTTGGTAAATATCATCTTGTCAGTTAGTAATAACAATTAGAAATTTTCAACCCATGCATTTATTCATATTTTTATTAGAACAATGGCAAAGCGTACAACCATGAATGAGTCTCATGACACAAGTAGTAGTGAAGATGAGCTCCAGATAGACCTCTATACAGACATGTCAAACATGCACTAATCAGCCTGCAATGCATATTGGGGAGTGTTACAAAACTTATCATACTGTACAAAATTGTAAACAATAAAATATTGTTTTTTTTTTGCAAATATACATTCCTCGATGTCACCCAATTCATATAAGTCCAATATCATTATAATACGTTACTTGGTTCCAAAATTATACTAAATAATACGAGTGTCTGTAAATGCACATTTCCATCACAAAGTAGCGTCGAGTACCTGGTAGCCAATGTCCAGAATGGTTCGGAGTGCAAAGGGCTAGAATATAGATATGACAATATTTTATTATGATATCATATTATTTCTAGGAGTAAGTAGAGAAAACTCAATATCTGGTCTACAAGGTTCTGCCACAGCTGATTTCTACCTTTTTAGTTTACTTTTCTCATTTCTTCTTCCATCTCACCCCTGAGTCTTCCGCTACAACCAATAATGCACTGTTAACATTTTTTTCATAATAAATATCTTTTTCCTTACTTATGAAGTGATTAAACTGAGAGTGAGAGTGTTTACATAGATAACTGAAGGCTACAAAATTAGAACAGTGATAATAATCATCCTTCAGTTCAGAGTACTCTATGCCAAGTCTAAATCATCACTTTATTACTTAAACAGAAGAAATCAAACTATTACCAATATTTTCCATCAAAATAGAGAAATAGGAAATATTTTCTGAAGATATTTAATTTCACATGACTGGCATTACTATGCATTAACTTTGAAATCAAGACATGTTTTTCCCCTTTACTCAATGCTATTACTGGAACATCAGAATAGATCTTTAAACATTTTAAATACCAATAGCCTCATAGTGAAAGATGGTAGCAAAAGATTTAACCCAGTACATTACTAATTTCATAAAATGAATAAACATTCTATCCTGAGACAATTTTGATGTTCCAGTTTGAAGGATTTGGAATACCTAAAGGAATAATCAGGTATTTCTAAAATCCATAAAAATAATTTTTTGAAAATTACCAAGTTTTGAGTTTTAAATGTTATTATCAATACACCATTGGGAAAATGGTGTACAGATTTTTGATAACATTATTTTACTTTAGTATGATAGAAAAATGAAAAAAAATGCTCACCATCACTTTTCAGAAGAGAAATGAAAGTCAATCATCATTGAGATAACATTTCAGTTTTGTGAGAATGGCCCATTTTTTTTAATATTTATTTATGTAAGAACCGGGGTACAGGCCAGAAGTGCAGGAGAGTGAGAGGATTCACTAGAGACAGAGAAGGGAACAGAACAAGCAGACTGACTGAAATACACTGCTGAGGGGAGCAGCAGGCAAGACAGGAGCTGTCTGTTGCGTCATGTGGGTATCTCCCTGGCTGGCCAGGAATCGAACCTGCGCTGTAGAGACCGCGGA
This sequence comes from Talpa occidentalis, assembly GCF_014898055.3. NCBI lineage: Eukaryota > Metazoa > Chordata > Mammalia > Eulipotyphla > Talpidae > Talpa > Talpa occidentalis. The sequence continues at coordinate 17,337,803 of NW_023605083.1, read as the reverse complement.
CAGCTTTACAGCACTGAGCTCTACCGCCTCTGCCACCAGGGAGGCTCGAGAATGGTCCATTTCAAAAAGACTAGAAACAAGATGTGTTTGTGAGGGTGCAGAGCAGATAAAAAGGAATCCTCATATACTGTTGGTGGAAATGTAGACTTGTCCAGTCCCTGTGGAAAAGTGTATGGAGGTTTCTCAAAATATTTTAAATAGATTCCCCAATATAACTGAACAATTCCACTCTTTGGTATTTACTTAGATAATACAAAAACACGAATTCCAAAGGATATATTTTGTCCTTTGTTCACTGCAGCACTATTTATAATAGCCAAATTATAGTAGCAACTTAAGTGCCTAATGATAGATGAATAAAGAAGACATGGCATATATAGAGAGACATACACACACACGCACTGGATTATTCCTCAGATATTATAACAAAAAGAAAGATGAAATCTTGCCACTTGTGACAAGATGGATGGAGCTGCAGGGGATTATGCCAAGTTAAATAAATCAGGAGAAAGACAAATAACCAGATGAATTCACTCATGTGGAATATAGAGGAAACAAAGCAGAGGAACAGACAATACCAAACCAAAACTAAGGCCAGAAATCTGACCACAGAACTGAGACTACCAGAGACAGATGAAGAAGAAGCAGTGGGAGTAAAGGTTAAAGGGGGCTCAGTGGGCTGTGGGGGAGGATGATTGGTGTATTTGTGGATGACATAGTAGGGTAAACTTACATTAGATGTATATATATAAGTCTATTTCCCTAAAACATATACATATATTCCTAAAACATGTATATGTTTTAATTTTTTTAAAAAGTGTCACTGTTCATGAGTTGTGGAGTCTTTAAAGTTCATTATTAACCCTTAAAAATGTTGGGGTTATTTTCCAACATTTACTAAGATAATATCCGCTAAGAGTTGAACAAAAAGTGTAAGGAGGGTGCTGGGAATGAAATTCAGATATGCCAGCTGAAGATACACTATTCTCTCTCAATGTTATTCTATTTGAAAATTCAAGAGAATTTCCGAAACTCCTATATCATTTTGTCTGGAGAATTTCCTCTTTTATGGAGTCTTTTAATTTAAAATATTTATACTATGATCATATACTTTTAAAAATGATTTTAGTTTTCCAAAAGATTAGTCAAATTAATATAAATTTATGTAGCACTTGATATACTTCACCAATTTTCATGTTTCACATATTTCTGAATTAAAAGAATTAAATGTAGAATGAAAAACTGAACTACCATAGGCTGCTTACTCCAAATGCTGATAAATATAAATAAGTACTCTCACAGCCAAAACATGATTTTCACTAAGCATTGCTTGGTGTGAATAGTGCCCCATAGAGTTGTTTGAGGATAATTCATTTTATCTATAATGAGAACCGATGGGGTAAATTTGCAAGCCCTGAAGACACTTAAATGGCACTGCCAATTATACAGCACCGTCACAACATGCTTCTTCCTTCTGACAAAACAGTGAGTGAAATTACAACAAGTACAGTCTAGGGACATATAGCAACGACCAAAGATGTAGTTTGCCTAATCTTGGCAATTATGTCCTAAGTGCATTTCTTTTGACATTTCTATTTGGGTTTAGACATTTTTTTAACCCTCTGTCTCTTTGAACACTATGAAAGTAAAGTATTATGCTTCCGCCTAGAGGTATCTATGTTTCATAACTGAAGTCTTCAAGTAAAAAAGTTTTAGAATCTTGGAAATATATCATTCACGGTGCATTCTAGACAGGGATCAAGCTGAATCTCACTTGGCCTTTTCTGAGATTTGAGACCGGCACCAAAGAGTTGTTTTAGTTGTGAAATCAGTTGGTTACATATAAAGAGGCATCCCTGTGCCCAAGGATCCAAATAAAATTTAATTCCACTAATAATGACAATGGCACCATGTTCTTTTGAGGGACTGATTCACTGTTCCTAGCAAAAGGCCGGAGGTAAAACTCCAACTGTGACTCAATCACATTGCTTTTACTTCTGAAGAAAAAAAAAAAAAACACATGTATTACTTTTCTAATGCAAAA